>NW_026712445.1:445000-463731 GCF_030504385.1 Musca domestica | reverse complement strand
GCACTTCACATTTTTTTTCGATGTTCTAAAGCACCAATACTGAACCGAAATATGAAATTTCAACTGAATTCAAATTGAAACTGATCTGGTTGGAAATTGGCCCAGAAACCTCTAAAGTACCGAAAATCAGGGGTAGACATCTAAACTTGAACGTTTTTTTTCAAACCCCCTTGAATATTATCCAAGAATATTGAAAATATCGAGTTCCTATCTTTAATAGAAAATTCGACATAGCACTTTGCGCTGATAATACAGTTTTTGAGGTCTCCCATCATAATTCTTGTTGAAAAAAATAATATACCCTTTATTTTATGGTGAAGGGTATAAAAATTGTGTCTCAGGGGAGTAGAAGGTAATTTAGTTTAGAGAACTGCGCGAATCTTCTCCAGAGACAAGCAGTTATGTACGCATATGAGCTGCAAGGAGTTACATCAAGGGATGAGGCGAGCAAAACGAAGCCTAAGATGAAATGATTTTTTCACGAGCTGCATGCTCTTTTTGGTGTTTTGGTCGTCTATGAAAGCACTATAAATCAGCCTTCTTTTGGTGAAAAAATTTGGCCTTCAGTTGGTCAACCATTAGCTCGTCCAGAGAGAGAGAGAGGAGACAGAGAGAGAGGGCATCCGCTCGACCAGAGAAAGAGATGGGCTTCAGCTCGAACAGAGACAGAGAGATGCTTCAGCACATCCAGAGAGAAGGGGATTTCAGCTCGTCTAGAGAGATGGGCTACAGCTCGTCCAGAGAGAGAAAAGGGTTTCAGCTCGTCTATGAAGACGGATTTCAGCTCGTCTATTGAAGACGGACTTCAGCTCGTCTATTGAAGACGGGCTTCGCAACTCGTCTATTGAAGACGGGCTTCACAGTTCCTCTATTAAAGGCGGTCTTTACAGATCGTCTATTGAAAACAGGCTTCACAGCTTGTCTAAGAAACGGGCTTTACAGATCGTCTATTGAAGATAGGCTTCATAGTTTGTCTATAATGACGGGCTTCACAGCTCGTCTATAGAGACGGTCTTCACGCTCTTCTATAGAGACGGGTTTCACACAGCTCGTCTATAAAGATGGGCTTCAGTTGTCAACTTTCAGCTCGTCCGGAGAAAGAGAAGGACTTCAGACTGTCCAGAGATAAGCTCGTCTAAAAACACGGCCTACGGCTTGACTAAAGAGACAGGCCTTCAGCTCGTCTATAAAGATGACTTACGGCTCATCTATAAAACTACATACGCTTGTATATAGTTCTCTTCAGCTTGCCTCTAGAAACTCTCTACAGCTTGGCTCTAGAGACACTCTTCAGCTCTCTTCTAGAGAATTTTTAGCTCGCCTCTTGGGACTCTCCAACTCGCTCCAGAACCCTATTAAGATCTCCTCCAGAGATTAATTTCAGCCTGGCTGTAGAGATTCTCTTCTAGAGACTCTCTAGAGACTTTCTTCAGCTCGCCTCTAGAACTCTCTTCATCTCCCAACCAACTTCACCTCGTCTAGAGGGACTGAATTTTGCCCAAATTATTTTTAAGCAGAGGTAATATCGACTCCCCTCAACTCTTTTGTTGGCGTCTTTGCTAACGTTCTCGTTTGTCAATAACTACTGCAGGGTATATTAAGTTTGTCATGCCGTTTTAACTCCTCCAACTTTTAGATACTACGGAATGTGGCGAAAATTCTAAGTTGATTTAGCGATGTACGTCAGTCTGTTATAATAACGCTATTTTTCGAAAACATTCAGATAGAAGGCTAACAATTTCCACAGAGGTGTATTTTGCTGGTAGTCAGGTAAAGTAAATGGTATTTTTCGTTTCACGTTTTCGTATAGCCCCAATGTAACGTTATATCCCAATATTCGATATTTTGATAATTAAGCGACACTATTCACCAAAAATTTCAAATTTCGTATTTGAGGTTCGGAAGTGGTACTACAGCCTATGCAGAAAATTAATAATTATACTGGCCCACGTCTACAGTATCTCGCATATATCGTTTTCATTTAAACGGTATTTTTTATACCCTCCACCATATTATGAATCGGAAATATTTCAAATTTGGTATTTGAAGTTTGTAATGGTACTTCAGCCTATGGCAGAAAATTGTCTATGCAGGTCCAATTTTGGTATAGCCTCCATACAATGGTACCTCCCGACATTCCGTATTTTGGTGATTTGAGTGACATTATTTACCGGAAATGTTTCAAATTGGTATTTGAAGTTTGTAATGGGTACTACAGGCAATGACAGAAAATTGTCTGTGCAGGTCCACGTCTTCGTAAAGCCCCCATATAACAGTACCTATCGATATTGATTTTAGTGGCATTATTCACCCAATTTTTTTTATATTCAAGTTTTGCATTTGAATATTGTATCGCTTATGACAAAAGTTACCTATGCAAGTCCATGTCGTCGTATATACGCTAATAAAACGGCTACATTCGATATTTTTAAAATTTTAGCAGAATTTTTAAAGGATGTTTTGAAATTGCCAAAATGGTGGAGGGCATTAAAAGATCGGCCTGACCGAACTTACAGCTTTTTTACATGTTTAATTTATCAAGTTGCTTCTAAATGGTGGAGGGTATTAAAAGCTCGACCCGTTGAACTTAGCTGCTTGTTACTTATTATGACTTGATTTCGATCCCTTGTGATTTCTGATTGCCTATAAAGACTCCTGTGACTTTTGGAGTCAAATATGACTCTCGAAATTTCTTTCTCATAATATCCTCGCCGACCTCCATGTCCATATCGCCCTTTGTCCATTTAAAATAGCTATATGTTCCAGGAAAAATGTATTCGTGTGTTTTTTTTTTGTTGTTTCTGGCTCCAACACATCGGCAGGATAACAGAAAACAATAAAACACCACATTGTTAACCAAGATAAGGGCAACAAAAACACGACATTAAAGAACACAGCAACAAAAAAAAAAACAGTAAAAAAGTGTTAAACAATGATGAGCGATGATGAATTGACCTGCTGACTCTGCGCCACAAGAGTTTTGTTCAACTACAATTTATAAACATATGCATATTTTTGATGTATAAATATTTTGTTGTATTTAAAATGGTTGAGAGGATAACAAGACAACAACAACCACAATAAAAGAGGATAGCAACAAAGGAGCAAAAGGACAATGTAAAAGGAACAACCTTGTGATGTATGATCAAATGTTATGACAACAATTAACATGAAGCACACACAATGTAGTACATGTGCGGACCAGGAGGGACGGGCTGGTGAAATGTGGAATAGGTTAAGTTCCATCTTTGAAAAAAAATATTTTTTGTGGAAGATCCTTGATCCTCATATAATTTGAATCATGGATTGAGAAAAACATTTCCACCAATTTTTTCTTCTAAGAATTAAAAAATATTAGTCGGTTTTTCCGACAGATATATACCCCCAGCCTTGAGTTAGGATTACTCAAACTGTGGACCCTCTAAGGGGAGGTTCAGAAGCAGTTGGCCAATATTGGTCAATTGGTATCTGACCTAAGACTGATAAAAATATTGCAACGTGCCAGATTTTGACTATATCGACTACTTCCTATACTTTATATGAGATATGTGCAAATTTTAGAAAAAATGGGTGAGGTAACATATAGCAGACCGAAATATGCCATTTTCATACTTCATCTAACATGGATAAAAATGTTGGTATCGAATATCGAACATTTATATCAATTTTACGCGAAATCTTAAATGTTGATAAATTATATATATTATATATATATATATATTATATATATATATATATATATATATATATATATATATATATATATATATATATATATATATATATATATATATTCATATCAGATTTCTGGTTAAGAAAACCGGGTGAGATGAAAAAACTGCAACCTGCAACTCGTCCGACAGCTGTTAAAATTATTCCAGTGACAGCTCATTATATTGTTTACAAGCGCACAAAATCATTTTGGTGAGAATTTTCCAGAAAAAAGTTATTCGTGATGGAATTCCAGCGTGATAGTGTGATTTCTTTATATTTGGCTGGAAAACCACAAGTGGCTATCGTTAGAGCACTCCAGCATTTAAATGTGAATAAATCTTTTGTGTCTCGTACCATTACGCGTTACCGTGATACGGTAGCGTAGCTCGACGTCAAGGAAGTGGACGGAAGAAAACAGCAACATTGGCGGAAATGGTTCGAAAAATAAAGAAGCGACTTGATCGATACCCGCGTCGCAGTGGCCGAAAAATGGCTCGTGAGCTGAAAATTGAAATTCCAAAAAGTGCAAGAACTTACACCGCAACAGAAAGAAAATAGACTCAAAAGAGCTTATGAGTTGCTTCGCTTGGCTGAAAGTGGTGAATTTGGGTTTCTCCGATGAGAAAACATTCGTTGTCAAACAAAATGATCGTGTTTACTTGCCAAAGAGCTCAGCTGAAAATGTGCACCTTCGGTTGGTCACCAGAACTCAAGCGCCGGCCATGGTTATGGTGTGTGCCGCGCATAACAGCCAATGGTCGCTCTCTCCGCTCCGCTCGTATTAATAGATAGTGGCATCAGAATAAATATCGAATATTATCGCGAAAATATTCTGGAGTGTGTAATAAAGCCTTGAGCACGCAAATATTTTGGCCGGAGAACTTAGGCATTCCAACGGGACGCGCCACCCAAGAATGTTGACAAAATAAGGTTCCTCGATTCATTTCCAGCGCACAATAGCCAAAAAATTCTCCGGATGCCAATCCGTTGAACTATTGTGTCTGGAGTATTTTTGAAAGCAATGTTGGCACTAAAAAATACCAAAGTGTCGATCACCTTAAGCAAGCGCTACGTCGGCAATGGGCCAAAATACCGCAGAGAACATTCGGGCAGCGGTGTGACGGTTTCATTGGCCGTTTGAAGGCCATAATACGTGCCAAAGGTTAACAATTCGAATAAATCTAACTTTATTTTAAATTTTGATGCTATATCCGACATTTTTGCTTTAATTCAATAAAATTTAAAAAAGAAAAATGTAAAAATTATGGCGTTTACATGTTGCATTTTTTTGTTTTTTATCTCACCCTGTATGTGTAAAATTTCAACAGAAGTGGATGCTTATTTCGCCTTCTTTGAGCGTTTTGTTTTCCAAAATCTTAAAACCTAATGTGAGGGATGTTCCAGAAGAAATGGTCCGATCTCTACTATCTTTAAAAAAGGTCTTGTGTTTATAAAAATATTGAGCTATGCCAAGTCTAAATAAAATCGGATGTTAACTTCACGTTTTAAAAGCTTCATGGATTTTCAAAATGTTGTCCCTCTGTGGTAAAGGTATCAGAAGGTGTGGACCGTTAATATCCCATCTTCACAGCAGGTCTTGTGTTGTTAGAAATAATGGGATGTGTGTAATTGAGAAGACGGTCGGACTCTTACATCACATTTATAAGAGTTATAATTATTCAAAATTTTGACCCTTTGTGCCGGAGGTGCTTGATGGAGTGGACCGATATTATCCTTTTAGTAACTGACATAGCATTGGTGCAAATATTGGGATTAGAAAGTTTGAGCAGAATTAGGTTATCCTTTCTCTTTCTGTACCGTTATTTTTTTTTCAAAATGTTGGCCTTTTTATGAGGGTGTTAACCAGAATTAGGTTGACCATATATTCCATCTTCCAGCAGATTTTGTGTTAGTAGAAATTATGGGATGTATATAATATGAAGAGAATCGGATGTTTATTTTGGGGTTTATGAACGTTTTGATTATTCAATACTATGACCCTATGTTGGAGTAGTACCAGAAAAAAATGTCCGATCTCTACCATCAATATAACAGATCTTGTGTTTATGGAAATACTAAGATGTACCAAGTCTCAACGGAATCGGATGTTATTTCGCGTTTTATGAGCTGAATGGATATTCAATAATGTTGACCAGAAGCATAGACCGATATATTCCATCTTCACAGCAGATCTTGTGTTTGCAGAAATAATAGGATATGTTAAAAAAAGATAATCGTATGCTTGTTTCGGATTTTATAAACGTTTGGTTATTCATATTTTGACCCTTTATGGGGGAGATTCCAGAAGAAATGGTCCGATATCTATCATCTTATAACAGATCCTGTGTTGATAGAAACATTCATATCTGCCAAGTCTGAGTGTTGATTTCGCGTTTTAAGGGCTTCATTGGATTTTCAACATTTTGGTCCTTTGTGGGGAGGTACCGGAAGGAGAGGACTGATATATTTCATCTTCATACCAGACCTCGGATTAATAAAAATATTGTGAGCTGTATAATTTGATGACAATTGGACTTGTACTTGATGGAGTGGACGGATATTGTCCATTTTCGCACCTGACCTAGTACTGATGCAAATACTAGGATTTGCAACGTTGAAGTAAAATCGGATGTTCTTACTCTTTCTGTGCAGTAAAAGTTTTTTTTTTTGGAAAATTTCGACCTTTTGTGAGGGTGTTACCAGAAGGTTTGGGCCGATATATTCCATCTTCATACCAGATCTTGCATTGATAGTAATATTGGGATGTGTGAAATAGGAAGAGAACCGGATGGTTATTTAGGTATTTATGATCATTTTGGTTATTCAAAACATTGACCCTTGTGGGGGAGGTACGAGAAGGATATTGCCCATCTCTGAACCCAACCTAAGTTTGATAATAATATTACGATGTATAAAGTTTGCACCAAATCGGATACTCCCTTCGTGAGTTCTCGTGCGCGGCAGCCAGACATATAGACAGATGGACGGGCGGACAGACATCGGTAGTTCGCCTCCAAAAGTCCAGAAACGGATTTGGTACAAAGAGACTTTGGGTCTAACACGGTTACTTCGATGAGGCACATTTTTGACCGTATCGAATAATATATACCCCCTCCCGCTATATGGCTGAGGATATAGGAATCCTACCTAATATTTGACTTGATCTTTGAGGGGCACTATAATTTCCTTGGAAAAATTACGTCCTTTTGCCTTATAGAACCTCAATGTGATTTCAGTTAATTTCAGTTCAACTATCATGCATAAATATTTCCCTATGACATTTACACATGTATGTGTGGTGCATTACTTGTCCAATGGCCAGGACTGGGGACCCATTTCTCCCATATTTATTATTTGTGATTTTAATTTTCATATTTCTTTTATTCACCGCGCACACACACACACAAAATCGGAATTCGAATCAGAATCGAATAGCAATGATGATGACTATGCCATCAGACAACAACAATGGCCATTGTTATTATCGGTCTTCCCAACTATTGGTATTGGACATAACCTGAAGCTATTAAATAGAGATACATACGAACATGAGTTCCTACAAACATATAGCCCAAGGAATGTACGAAGTACGTTTGTATCTACAACAATTACAGTGGAACCCATTAGAAATGAACGGATACTCTAGTTTTCCCCACAAGCCTGCATTGACCCCAGGAAACCAACTTTTTATCAATGGTGTCCAGTTGCCAGAATATCCACTGCATATATATGTATGTATATGCCCTCTATATGTGTTCCGGATACATAACATAAAATGCCATCTAACAACGTTTTCTATGCACACAAACACACACACATGCATATGTGTATATGCATACATGGGTGTATTGAATGATCATCCAATCAACAAACACCAATGCAAACGAAATAAAATGAAATTTGAAACAAACACACACGGACACACGGTCACACGGTCACACATCCGCAGTTGGAGCACTTGCATGTCCACACATCCATCGGTGTATGTACATCCGTGTGTGCTTTCATTTCAATATCTATCTATCTGTGTATGTTTGTAACCGAACTGATGTTTTGTGTCCACAGGATACGTGACATACCGGAATTTAATATTGCAACCGTTTCTTTAGTTAGCATCAGTTATTGCATCGATTCGTTGGTTGGTCCATATGGTGACACCGCACACACACACACACACAGTAGGATACTGATTTGAAATTTTTGTTGATATTCTTAGCTTGGTTTTACGAAAAACCAGTAAAGAAAGTCCTAAAGTCGGGCGGGGCAGATTTTATGATACCCTACACCACTTTGCTAATTTAGTAGAGCTCCACATAACAATTACAAGTTTTTATGGGAGAATTCAATCATATACCCTATGATTATAATTATAATTTAAAATTCAAAGAACTAAATATGCCGAAGCTTTTGTAGCTTTTAAATTCGGACTTGTATTGCCCATTTGGTGCAAAATTAATTTGAAATCAGATAAAGATATATGGGAGCTATATCCAAATCGGAACCGATCTCGATAATATTTGGCAAAGATATTTTTGAGCTGTATTTGATATATTTCCTCAAATATCGTTGTTACGGAGTGCATTTTACGGCTGTGGGTAACAAATATAACAAATCGGATGAACAGTATATATGGGAGCTATAGCTATATCTGAACCGATCTTCACTAAACTTGGCATACTACCTTCTAGACTCAATTCGGTCGTATGTGCCAAATTCCATCCCATTTGGACAAATATTAGACGTTTGGTGCACAATAAAAGGTAAATCGGACGAAGTTATATATGGGAGCTATATCCAAATCTGAACCGATCTCGATAAAATTTAGCAAAGTATTTCTGAGCTGCATTTGATATATTTCCCAAATATTGTTGTTAGAGAGTGCATATTACGGCCGCGGAGGACTAAAATAACAAATCGGATGAAAAATATATATGGGAGCTATAGCTATATCTGAACCGATTTCGATTAAATTTGGCATACTTATTTTCAGCCCTAATTTGGTTATATGTGCAAAATTCCATAATATTTGGGCTGTTATTACACGTTTGGTGCACAATAAAAGGCAAATCGGACGAAGATATATAAGGGAGCTATATCTAAATTTTGACCGATTATCTCCAATTTCAATAGGGTGCGTCCTTGGGCTTGTTGTTTGGAAAATTTCATCTCAATCGGATAATAAATGCGACCTGCATTTTGTTCACAAGAATATATGGACAGACGGACGGACGGACGGATTGACATGCATAAATCAACTCAGAAAGTGATTCTATGCAGATCATCAAAAGGAACTTTGGGTCTATCTCGTTTCTTTTTGCTGTTACAAACAAATGCACAAAGACATAATACCCTGACCACCTTGTGGTGTAGGGTATAAAAAACAATAAAATAAGCGTATATTGATTTGATACGTTTTTAAGTTACATGATCCAAAATCGGAAAATGAATTATTTGATTTTAAAAATAATAATAATTTGTTATTTTTATTTGATACTAATACAGGTCTTTCTAGGTAGGCAGTACAAATATATTTCATAATCTTTAATTTTGCGAGATAAATTTCTGTTCATTAACTCATTAAATAACCACAATACATAGCTCGTTCGATTGCGAACTCATATCAGGATTCTCAAAATAGTAATAATTTTGCTGTTCCCTAAGTTTTGCCGATTTTTTTACATTTTTAGTAACATGAGGAAAAAGGAAATCTTTTATGGCGACAGTAGTAGAATTCACTGTAGCATTTCAAACTGCAAATGCCAATACGCATGAATTCAGCCGTGAAATGCTGTTAACATTTTTATACCCTCTACCATACTATGGAGGGTATATTAAGTTTGTCGCTCCATTTATAACACCTTGAAATACACATTTTAGACCCCACAAAGTATATATATTCTTGATCAGCATAAAATTCTATGTCGATTTAGCGATGTCCGTCCGTCTGTCCATCTGTGGAAATCACTCTAGCTTCCGAACGAATTGAAATAGATTGATAAATATTGCTCAAATATATGTTATGTCTGCAGGACTTTTGGTATTGAAAATGGGCCATGTAGGTCCACGTTTTGGTATAGTCCCATATAACTGATTATAGCGAATTTCTTCACCGGAAATTTTTCAAATTTGGTATTTGAAGTTTATAATGGATACTACAGCCTAAGACAGAAATTTGTCTGTGCAGGTCCACGTTTTGGTATAGCCCCCATATAACTGTACCTCCCGATATTCGGCATTTTGCTGATTTTAGCGGCATTATTCACCGGAATTGTTTCAAATTTGGTATTTAAAGTTCGTTATGGATACTACAGCATATGACAGAAAATTGTCTGTGCAGGTCCACCTCTTCGTAAAGCGCCTATATAAAAGCTGTAACTTTTATCAAGGACTTCTTTTTGCAACGAAGTTTTAACATCCTATACAGGCTGAGATAAAAGAACTGCATCAAGTGTTAGAATAAGTTTAGATTTGTTCGAATGGGTCATCTTTGGCACGAATTATGGACTTCAAACGGCCAATGGAACCATCACACGCTGTCCGAATATTGCTCTGCGGTATTTTGGCCCATTCCCGGCAAAGCGCTTGCTTGAGGTGATCGACACTTTGGTATTTTTTAGTGCCAACCTTGCTTTCCAAAATACTCCACACACAATAGTCCAACGGATTGGTATCCGGAGATTTTGGTGGTCATTGTGTGCTGGAAATGAAGCGAGGAACCTCATTCTTGGCTGGCGCGTGCTGAGTGCGATGGTGCTGAGTTCTGTTGAAATGTCCAAGGTCTGCGGCCAAAATGTTTGCGTGCTCAAGGCTTTAATACACCCTCCAGAATATTTTCGCCATAACATTCGGTATTTATTCTGTCGATTAATACGAGCGAAGAGCGACCATCGGCTGTTATGGCGCCTACACCATTACCATGGCAAGCGCTTGAGTTCTGTCAGCCAACCGAAGGGGCAGCTGACCTCTTTAGCAAGTAATCACGATCATTTTGTTTGTTTACAAATTGCTGGACAACGAATGTTTTCTCATCGGAGGAAAACCAAATTCGGCAGTTCACCACTTTCGGCCAAGCGAAGCAACTCTTTTCTTTCTGTTGCGGTGTAAGTTCATGCACTTATTGTAATTTCAATGGCTTTACCCCGAGCTCATTTTTCAATATTTGCCGAATGGAATATTGCGATATGTTCAGCTCACGAGAAATTTTTGGCCACTGCGACGCGGGATGTCGATCAAGTCGCTTCTTTACTTTTCGAACCATTTCTGCTGATGTTGCTGTTTTTTTCCGTCCACATCCTTGACGTCGGGCTACGCTACCAGTATCACGGTAACGAGCGATGGTACGAGACACAGAAGACTTATTCGCATTTAAATGCTGGAGTGCTCTAACGATAGCCACTTGTGGTTTTCCAGCCAAATATAAAGAAATCGCACTTGAATTCCATCACGAATAATTTTTTTCTGGAAAATTCTCACCAAAATGCTGTTGTACGCTTGTAAACAATATAATGAGCTGTCACTGGAATAATTTAAACCGCTGTCGGACGAGTGACTTTGAAATGACAACAGTCTGAAGTTGGTTGCAGTCTTTTCATCTCAGCCTGTATAGTACATGTTTTCAAATCCACCTACTTCTCTCAAAAGTATATACCAGCAGTGGCCTCTATATTAAATTTCGGAACTTCAGCTCTGCCCCAATACCCAATACCAAATATATTACCACACTCATTCTGAAAGCACCTCCATGTCTCAATTCCAGATACCAATATCCAATTTGATAATTCCAGGCCGATTCCTTCACCCAATTCTAAATTTAGTACCATTTAATACTTTTTCGTACAAATATAGTACGCATTTCGAAACCACCACCAAATCTCAAACACAGATACTATCAGTAATCTAAATATTAAATTTCCGGATTTTATCTCCATCCCATTATCCAATACCAAATATAGTACTATTCATTACTTTTCGTACAATTTTTGTACACATTTCCGAAACCACCTGAATATATCAAGGCTACACATGGACAGCGACACTAATACCAAATTTTATGTTTCAAGCACTATCTGTTCACCCAAGGTCTGGTGTGAAGATGGAACATATCGGTCCACTCTCCCCCACAAAGAGTCGACATTTTGAATATCAATGAAGCACATAAAACGCGAAACTAACATCCGATTTCATTCAGAGTTGACACATCTCAATATTTCTATCACCACAAGATCTGTTATAAGGATGGAAGATATCGGACCAGTCCGTCTGGTACTTCTCCCACAAAGGGAGAATCGTTTTGAATGACCAAAACGATCATAAAATCCAAAAAAGGCATCCGATTCTTTTCATATTTCACACATTCCATTACTTCGACTAACACATGATCTGCTGTGAGAATGAGATATATCGGTGGACACCTTCTGCTACCTCCCCCACAAAGGCTCAAAATTTGGAATATCCATGAAGCTCATAAAACTCGAAATTACCATACGATTGTATTCAGACTTGGTACATCTCACTATTTCCATCAACACAAGATCTGTTATAAAGATGGTAGAGATCGGGTTATTTCTTTTGGTACTCTCTTTAAATATTACTCGCTATATATAAATATTTATAAAATTAGATTCAAATGGATTATAAAATACCACTTAAAATCTTTTAAATATTTCAAATTAAGGGTTATTGAAAGAGCTATAGTTTTTGCCCAACAAATTGAATTTGAATTTAGAGTTCTTAGATAATTTCTATCAAACTCTTCGTTAACTCTCTCCACATTTTGTTTGAGATATATTCCACGACATATGATTAAACAAGAATACTTCTAGACTAACCAACATTGAAAATGACATTGACAGCAGCATCTACGCCTTCACTTGGCCAGAGATAATTTGACGGTACACAGTTTTAAATTTTCCCCAAGAATTCGATATACTCACCATATGACCAAATTAAATACCATTTGATTTTTTTTTTTTGATTTTAGATAACAATTTTTCTTTATTATTTTTTTTCACTTCTTTGATTTGTTGTTGTTTATGATAAATGTTTTTTTTTTTTCATTTTTTTCTGTTTATCGACAACTTTTTTTCTTTCTTTTGCTTCTTCTATATGTTATTTTATATAATAATGGCTTACAGACTAGGCTAACACTAAATTTTGGGGGGTCATTTTTTGTTTTATTTTTGTGTGTGTTTAGGTGATAGGTGGTGGTGTAGGTTGGTGGTGGTTATACTTTATACAAGGGAGCAATGTGCTTTTTAATTGTATTTGTTTTTTGTTATTATTTTATTTATTATATTATGAATTAATTTATATTATTTTGTTTATAATTATATTTAAATAGTTATACATAGATTTTGTTTTCATTTAGCATTCATTCATAACTTCAGACATACTTTATTTATAATCATTCATCATTTTTGCAGCGGGTTAAAGGATGGGTGTGGTAATTTTTTTTATTCTAGGGGGGAGATTTTTTTTAATTTTTTATTTGAAATTAACTCAAAAAATATTAAAAATAAGAAATGGATAGATTTTGTGGCTGCCAAACACGATCACTTAAAAATTGAATAAAATGCAGAATCTATCTTCTTTTTCAAAAGAATGTGAATGTTGCTTGTTTTTTTGTAATCGTATTTGACTGTTTATACATTTCAAACATAATTTTATAACAAAAATGAATAACAAGTTTGATAATTTAGATAATCAAAATAAAAATTAAGAAAAAAAAAATTATGTTGTTTGACAACACTTCTTTTTAAATTGTTAGTTTAAGATTATTTAGACATTAAGAAAATCAGGGTAAAAATTAATAATTTTTAAGACAAAATATATGCAGTTGTTGATGTTATTACAATTTAATTAATAGCCGAGATTTTTTATAAATTCGTTTAGTTTAGAAGCAACAAATAATAATTAATTGCAGAGTTCATTAAAACACATTTTTTTAAATAAAAAAAACAAATAAATTTTGAAAATATTTGTAAATTTAAAAAAAATTCATTTTCTAATTTGAAAGTTTGGAAAATTTTTACTCAAAATTAAAGGATCAAATTTCCAAATTTTGAAGTTCACCTAAATACTTGTTTAACTTGTTTGGTCCTCCTCCTCTGGAAAAAATTTAAATTTTTCTGATGCATCAAATTGCAAGAATTAAGACATGAAGAAGGTCGAAGGACCAAAATTTACATGTTATAACCTGTTCAACCGCAATGCCGGATTCAAATCACTTTCAAAATGGAAAAAAAAAAATTTTGAGAATAAGGGAGCAAGCATGTTTGGCATTATTGAAATGGGTTGTGTTCACAAATTAACATGTGCTCTTGTATACCATGACCCTTGATCCAGAGTTAAGGGATATATTTTACTGAGCTGGATTCTTGTTCTATGAAAAAATATTAAAGGACAATATTTTATTTTTTTTCACTTTCATAGATCAGGAATACATCTTGAGAGTTCATATCGGTCATTAGTTCCGTAATTCTATTTTCGACCGGTCCTTCATTTTTGTTTATCCCTACTTTAACTTTAGATTAACTGAAGGATCTTGATGATTCAATGAGGTGCGTATAGATCCGATTGTTCCCTGTTGTGAATAGTTACTTTGAACTCGTTCGTTTTTGAGTGACTCGTTCGTTTCTGAAAATTGCGCAACATGGAGCTAATTTTTTCGAGAGGTTCCCTTCTTCCATCCAGTGACATATTTTGTCTTTACCCCTTGGTAAACATTATCATCGTTCTCCACTAATAAACGAACGTTGTTTTTATAAAAACAACAATAAAGGGATTAAGCCTGACCATTTCGCAACAATAAAATTTTGTCTTTATATAGAAAAAAATATACTTAGTTGGGTCGCAGATTCTTTTCAATGCCTTTTTTGGGTCCAGACTCAATACGAATTGAGGCTACTGTACCACCCGGACTATAATTTTGTCAAAATTAATCGAATTTGTCGGGGCAGCCTTCGCTCTTTGGCCTGCGACGGCCGGTTCTATGTACCGAATTGACTCGAAGGAACAAATCTTCAACCAGGAGCCTTCAACCACCCGAATATATGTTTGTATTCATCCGAGTTCTGTCCTTTAGCTTATTGAGTATTTATTTTGATCTAGTTCATTTCGGATCCAGACAATTCTGATTTTAAAAATTACTCTAAAATTCACTCTTGGACTTCGGATTGGACTCCGATAATCTTTTTGTTTCGAAGATCATGCAAAATATATTTGATCGAATTACCACAAATCTTTTTCTTTCTTGTTCAATTGGCTTTCTATAGGCAAGGAACTAGTTCCTTCGTTCCATCTTTCTTACGTCGATATGGAAAAATTAATAGTTCGATCCCCCCTTCGTTTCTTTCTTGTAAAACGCTTTAAAGAGACCCAATGTTACTGGAACTAGATTAACTAAGGAAGCTAGAAGGATGAATAAGTTGGATTCGATTGCTGTAGTTCCTTTTATGAATGCATTTTTGGAACCACTTCATTTCGGATCCTGACAATTTTGGATTAAAAAGTTAATCTAAAATTACATTATCTTTACTCTTTAAACTTATTGGATTCCGAGAACCATAGTTTTATGTTCGGTTTTCATAATTTTTAGTTTCGAAGATTCCTATCGCAAAACATATATGGTAGAAGGACCAACAATATTTTTTCTTTCTAGTTCAAATGGCTTTTTATAACCAAGGGACTAGTTCCATCGTTTCATCTTTTTCATGTCGTTATGGAAAAATTTAGTCCATGACTCTAATTCAATCGCTCTTTGGGTTCTCTCTTGAAAAAAAAAAAAACTCCAAATGAATGAAGATTGAATTAGGTGAACTGAATAAATTAATTCAACTAAAGGAACTTGTCCAAGTAAAGGAACTAGTTTAACTGAAGGAATAAGATGTTTCAAGAATGCAGATCCGGTTCCTCTCGTTATTTTCACTGAATATCTAATTTCAACCAGTTCATTTCAAATTCAGACAACTCTAGCGTGGAGTATAAAAATGTAAGAGTTCAAAGGATTGTAACCCAAAAATGTAATTTATATTCAAAATATTGTTTCTATTCCGAAATATCAGCTTATCATAGCTTTTACTTTTGAAGGACATAAAAAATATATTTGGTCGAAGGACCACAAGCTTTTTTCCCTTCTCGTATTAATAGCTTTCTATGGCTGAGGAACTAATTCCTTTGTTCCACCTTTCTTGTCATTATGCAAAATTGTTCTTCTTACTTCGATCCAGGGCTCTAATTCTATCACTCCATCGTTCACCGAAAATCTTAACAATTGAAAAATAAATTAGATGAACTAAAGGAATAAGTTCAACTAAAGAGCCTAGTTCAAGTAAGGGAACTAGTTCGAGCAAAGGAACTAGCTCAACTTAAGAAACAGGTTCAATTGAAGGAACTAGGAAAAGAGGCTGGATATGTTTCTTGTAATTGTTCAAGAATTCAAGGGATTCTAACATAAAAATATCATTCCAATTCGAAATATTGTTCCTATTCTGAAATTTGATCAATATTGGAATTTCCAAACTATTAATTTCGAGGGATATAAAAACATATAGTTCTTGCCGAAGGACCAAAAATCCTTTTTCCATTTCTAGAAACGTCAATTGAAATGCCAGCTGGATAAAGATTACCGGATGGAACATGGCGCAATGACAAGGTGATCCTGCAATGTTTAAAAAGCAGATGATTTATGAACGAAGGACCAAAAAAATAAAGTCGGGGCCTTGGGTTGTAAACTTGCATAAATAATTTCAAATTTTAAAATAAATACATTCTGCAAAATTATGATCATGGCCGAAGGACCAATACACTTCATGTTCGATTTCGATTGATTAAAAAAAAACATGGATTTAGAACTCATTTAAAAAGCAAAATTTTCTCGTTAATATTTGGATTTTCTTCATTACACACAGACATTGATTGATACATACATGGGCAAAAAATGGGCCGATGGGGGAGGAGGCTTGGTGGATAAGTGTTTGATTTTTTCAAGGTAAAATAAATAAATACATTTGTTTATACTTTATATAAATTCAATTTACAATTGTTTCAATTTGTTTTAAATCGCTCATTTCTTCCTTCTTTTTCTTGGATTTTCAAATTTCTTTTACATGAATTTTTTGTGTGATTTTATGTTTTGTTGTTTTAGTTGCACTTCAGCAATAATATCAAAATTAAGCAGCCATTAATTTGTTGTGGTTGTAGTTGTTGTTTTTGAATTTCTGTTTTTTTAATTTTTCATTAATTGGACTTGTGAATACTTCCATTTCTTGCTCTGGGGAGATTATTGACCTCAGTTGTCCTCAGTGGTTTTTTGATTAATCTTCTTCTTGCTGATGTTGGTATTCGGCCAGGGTCTTTAAAATAGCAAACGCGTTGCCAACTCTTTTGAATATTACCAAACAAGCGTTTCGTTTTGCATATTTGAGGGTTCACTGAAATTCCCCGCCGACATGAATTCCGGTGATGTTGAACGCGGGCCATTGACTTGTTGAGATTGTTGCTGTTGTTGCTGAGACTGTTGCTGCTGCTGTTGTTGTTGCTGCGCGGCCAATAAATGTTCCGTGGGCGGTTGTGGTCCTCCCGCTGACTGAATATTCATGGGCGGTCCACCAGCCGTTTGACTTAGGAAATTCGAATCAGGCGTCAAGCCAAATTCATTTACCATAGGTATGGGTCCCGTGTGATCCATTGGTCCACCTACAAAAGGTACAATAGCTATCATTAAAATGGTTTAATATATGTGTCACTTGCGGGGGTTGAGAGCTGTGGGGCAGCTCTATTACTTACCGGGTGCATTAAAAGGCATTGGTCCTCCAGGATGGCCGGGAAAGAAGGGACCATCGTGTGGATGAAAATGTGGTCCATAACCGAATTCGAATTTACCCTCGGCAGCGAAATAGGGGAAGCCAGGGCCATCATCCATACCGGGCGAGAGGTTCATGGGGAAACCGCGCATTTTTCGCGCTCCACCAAAGAACGGTGGACGACCCATGCTGGTGATTTGTTTCATGCGGCGTTCTTTTGAGCGTTTGTTTTGAAACCACACCTGGAAAAGGGATGAGAAAAATAAAAAGAATTAGTGGTTTGAAAAAACATTTTGAGGGGAAGTTATAAATTGAGATTTTTTTAAAATTTAAGTAAAATAATTTCCATTGTAGTCATTGAATATATTTTTTTTTTTCATAAAGTGTTCGACCGAAAAAAAAACGAAAAAAGCGGCTTGGATAAAAATTTTATAAAATTGAGAATTATTGAAAATTTAAGGAAATTTCAACATCAAAAATTCAAAAATATTCTGGAAAAACTCCAAGACTCAGCACCATCGCACTCAGCACGCGCCACCCAAGAATGGTCAGAAAAATTAATCTAAAAAACAATAAAATCCGTTGAAAATTCTGTTAAAATCTATACGACGACATGGACCTCCATAGGTAACTTTTGTCATGAGCCATTACAATATTTAAATGCGAAACTTAAACAGAAAAAAAAAAAACGGTGAACAATGCAGCTAAAATCATCAAAATGCCGAATATCAGGAGGTATCGTTATATGGGGGCTATAGGAAGACGTGAACCTGCACAGACAATTTTTTGTCTTAGGCTGTAGTATTTATTACCAACTTCAAATACCAAGTTTGAAACAATTCCGGTGAATAATGCCGCTAAAATCATCAAAATACCGAATATCGGGAGGTACCGTTATATGGGGGCTATACCAAGACGTGAACCTGCACGTACAATTTTCTGTCTTAGGCTGTAGTATCCATTACGAACTTCAAATACCAAATTTGAAACAATTCCGGTGAATATTTTCGCTAAAATCATCAAAATACCAAAGGTGCCGGGAGGTACCGTTATATGGGGGCTATACCGAAACGTGGACCTACATGGCCCATTTTCAATACTAAAAGTCCTGCAAACATAATATACATTTGAGTACAATTTCATTAATCTACCTCAATTCGTTCGGAAGCTAGAGTGATTTCCATAGACGCGCAGACGGTCTATCCCGAAGGACAT